>NC_086126.1:2275000-2307500 GCF_963921235.1 Mobula hypostoma | reverse complement strand
CGTCAGCACATTTGAGCTGTGCCTCGTCACACAGTCGTGGGTGTAGAGCGAGTAGAGCAGTGGGCTAAGCACACACCCCTGAGGTGTGATTGGCTGAACACCCTGTCTGTGTCGTCAAACTCACAGACACGGGGAGGTCAGGCGGGTGTGTGCTTGCACTCACACTGACAACCGAGTGTGTGGCACCCCCACCCTCCTCACTCCCCACCACCGGGGATAGAGACCACATGAGTAACACACATGAAATGCTGGAGGAGCTCAGCCGGTCAGGCAACGTAGACAGTTGGGGCCCTTCAGCAGGACTGGCGAGGTGCCAGGATAAGAAGGTGGGGGACCAGCAGGAAGATGAGGTGGGGGAGAGGGGGCATGAAGTAAGAAGCTAGAAGGTGATAGGCAGAAGAGGTGAAGGGCTGAAGAAGGGGGCATCTGATAGGAGAGGAGAGTGGACCTTGAGAAAAGGAAGGAGGTGATAGGCAGGTGAGGAGAAGAGGTAAGAGGACAGAGTGGGGAATTGAAGAAGAGGGAGGGGGGAAGAGGAAAGTACTGGAAGTTTGAGAAATTGAGGCTTTTGCCATCAAGTTGGAGGCTACCAAGGCAGAACGTGTTGCTCCTCCACCCTGAGTGAGGACTCGTGGCAGGAGGAGGCCACGGACCCTGCGAACAGTAGCTCGTGAACCGGACCCCCCCTCAGACTCACCGTGCCCCATTTTGGGTTCTCTCCCCCCCACCCTCACCACCACCACTTTGCCCCTCCCTGCAGGTGGAAGAGGAAGAGACGTCAGCGGAACAGGGGTCGCTCGACACCACCGACTGGTCCAGTTTCTCTGGCAAGTACAGGGGTGGGGAGAGAGAGATGGGGTGCAGGGTGGGCAGAGGGTGTTCTGTCACAGAGCTCATGGGGGGGGGGTGGCGTGAGATGTTTGTATTTGTCTGCCCCTCCGCACCACCCTGCCCCTCCCTCCACCCCGACTCTTTCCCACCCCTTTGACTATCCCCTCTTCCTTTCCCTCTCTCCCCACCCTTTCCCCATCACTCCCCTCCCCTTCTCCATCTCTCCCCCCCTTTCCCTATCTCTTCTCTCTACCTTCCCACTCCTCCACATCTCCTACCTCTCCTCCAACTCCCCGATCTTCCCCGCAAACCCACCTCCACCCATTCCCTCTCCGCGCCTTTACCTCCCACCTCCCGTTCCAAAAGACCATAAGATAAAGGAGCAGAATTGGGCCATTTGGCCCATCAAGTCTGCTCCACTATTTTATCATGGCTGATCCTCTCAGCCCCAATCTCCTGCCTTCTCCCCGTATCCCTTCATACCCTGACTAATCAAGATCTATCAGCTTCTCCTTTAAATATACCCAATGATTTGGCTTCCACTGCCGTCCGTGGCAATGAATTCCACAGATTCACCACTCTCTGGTTGAAGAAATTCTTCTTTATTTCCATTCTGAAAGGACGCCCCTCTATTCTGAGGTTGTGTTCTCTGGTCTTAGACTCCCCCACCATAGGAAACGTCGTCTCCACATCCACTCAATCGAGGCCTTTCACCATTTGATAGATTTCAACGAGATCCCCCCCTCATTCTACTGAATTCTAGTGAGTACAGGCCCAGAGCCATCAAACAACAAGCCTTTCAATCCCTGAGTTATTTTCGTGAACCTCCTTTGAACCCTGTCTAGTTTCAGCACATCCTTTCTAAGATAAGGAGCCCAAAACTGCTCACAATACTCCCGCTCCGCTTGCACTCACCGGGTTGACACCCCTGCCCTCTGCTTCCACCCCCCCGCAGTTCCCAACGTGGATGAGCACTCGGCCAGGACCCCCGCGTTCCCCTCCGATGGCGGCTTCTCCTCCCTGCAGGAGTACGCGGACGATCCGGGCGGCGAAACCAAGGCAGCGCGTTCCCAGGATGTGCAGCCCGGGAGTGAGTCGTTCTCCGTGAATGTGGGTGAGTCTGAGAGAGCCGGGCACGGGCCGGTCCCGCTCACCCGCTCTCCCAGCTCGGCAGCACCGTAACGCAGTGGGTAGCACAATGGCACAATGCTGTACGGTACAGTCAGCGGTTCGATTCCCACCACCGTCTGTACGCTCTCCCCGTGACCGCGTAGGCTTCCTCCCACAGTCCAAAGACGTACCGGTTAGTAGGTCAACAGGACATTATAAATTGTCCCGTGATTCGCTAGGATTAAATCAGGGGTTTGCTGGGCAGAGCAGCTCATGGGCTGGAAGGAACTACGCTGGAGATTTTTAATTTAAAAATGCCCCTCCAACGTCCCAGTGAGGACCGCTGAGAAAATCACCGGGATCTTTTTCTGTTGGGTTCTAATATCCTTGATCCGAGGTTCTTTCGGAAGTCAGGGAAGAGGCACAAAACCTGATGCTTCACTGTTGTTTTAGGAAGTGTTGATAAAACAAAGGAACGTTGGACCGACAGTGATGGGGGTCTACTCAGATAAAGGACCATAAGGTGTAGGAGCAGAAGTAGGCCATTCGGCCCATCAAGTCTGCTCCACCATTCAATCATGGGCTGATCCAATTTTCCAGTCATCCCCGCTCCCCTGCTTTCTCCCCATACCCTTTGATGCCCTGGCTAATCAAGAACCTATCTATTTCTGCTTTAAATACACCCAATGACTTGGCCTCCACAGCCGCTCGTGACAACAAATTCCACAGATTTACCACCCACTGACGAAAGTAATTTCTCTGCATCTCAGTTCTAAGTGGATGTCCTTCAGTCCTGAAGTTGTGCCCTCTTGTCCTGGACTCCCCTACCATGGGAAATAACTTTGCTATATCTAATGTGTTCAGACCTTTCAACATTGGGAATGTTTCTGTGAGGTCCTCCCTCATTCTCCTGAACTCCAGGGAATACAGCCCAAGAGCTGACAGACGTTCCTCATACGGTAACCCTTTCATTCCTGCAATCATTCTTGTGAATCTTCTCTGAACCCTCCCCAGTGTCAGTATATCCTTTCTAAAATAAGGAGCCCAAAACTGCACACAATACCCCAAGTGTGGTCTCACGAGTGCCTTATAGAGCCTCAACATCACATCTGTGCTCTTATATTCTATACCTCTAGAAATGAATGCCAACATTGCATCTGCCTTCTTAATAAGCTGTAGGTCATCGAGGCGCAGCTCCAGATCCCTAACACGGTCTCTCAGGAGATGCATCTCGGTGCACTTGGCGCAGTTGTGGCCGTCTGGGAGACTGGAAGATTCCCAGGATTCCCACATCCGACACCCAGAGCAAAGTACTAACCCTACAGGCATGCTCTCTATTCCTCAGAAAAAAAATGCAAGGAAAAAAACGAGATCCCGTTACCCACTTACCTCGCCGAAGCGCGAATGAACCAAAGCCATCCCACTCTGCCTCAGACCACTCCATCGATGACCGCTCCGCTAGGCAGTGTCTCCCTTTTATGCCTGACCCTTCCCTGCTCTCTAACTCACGATTGGTGCTCCCGTTATAGTCGAGAGAGAGAGAGAGAGAAATAAATGTTGGGCTGTCAGAGATGGAGGTCTACTCAGATAAAAGAGAGACAGAGAAAGTGACGTTGGACAGACAGTGATGGACGTCTATGCAGCACCAGGGGCTCCTGCGCCACTCGGCCCATTCGAGACCTACCCACCTCCGTAGCAGCAAGGATGGACTGGGATGGGGAAGGCAGCAGTGGCTGGGGACCACTCGCCAGTACCCCAGGGAGGCCGTGGGTCGCGGGATCGGCCAGGGGCAATGGGAGATGGTCCGAGTGGGAGGGGGATGACGGGAGCGTCCAGCTTTCTCTGCACCGATCCCCTGTCCGGCTCCATCACTCTCACCTATCCTGCTGATGCCTCGACCTGCAGCCGTTACATAACCACCTTCTCCCCCTCCCCATCTGCCTTCCCTTCCCCACAGGGACGGCCCAGGCTGCCTCGCCCAGGAAGGTGTACGATACCATCGCACAGGACGCCGCGAGGTCGACTGCCACGCAGCTCGATTTCGACGACGACAAGTACAGGAGGCGGCCGGCACTCACCTGGTTTGCCCGTTGGGTCAGGTAGGTACCAAGATGCGGGCAGGGCGGGGACTCGAGATAGGGGGCAGCCACCTCCTCACCATCCCAACGCACATTCCCGCGTCGGACACAGAGTGAAGCTCCTTATAAACTGTCCCATCATACACTCCCGGGGTCAGACACAGAGTGAAGCTCCCTCCACACCGTCCCATCACACTCTCCCGGGGTCAGACACAGAGTGAAGCTCCCTCTACGCCATCCCATCACACACTCCCGGGGTCAGACACAGAGTGAAGCTCCCTCCACACCGTCCCATCACACTCTCCCGGGGTCAGACACAGAGTGAAGCTCCCTCCACACCGTCCCATCACACTCTCCCGGGGTCAGACACAGAGTGAAGCTCCCTCTACGCCATCCCATCACACACTCCCGGGGTCAGACACAGAGTGAAGCTCCCTCCACACCGTCCCATCACACTCTCCCGGGGTCAGACACAGAGTGAAGCTCCCTACGCACTGTCCCATCACACACTCCCGGGGTCAGACACAGAGTGAAGCTCCCTCTACGCCATCCCATCACACACTCCCGGGGTCAGACACAGAGTGAAGCTCCCTCCACACCATCCCATCACACGCTCCCGGGGTCAGACACAGAGTGAAGCTCCCTCCACACCGTCCCATCACACACTCCCGGGGTCAGACACAGAGTGAAGCTCCCTCCACTCCGTCCCATCACACACTCCCGGGGTCAGACACTGAGTGAAGCTCCCTCCCCACCGTCCCATCACACACTCCCGGGGTCAGACACAGAGTGAATCTCCCTCCACACCATCCCATCACACGCTTCCGGGGTCAGACACAGAGTGAAGCTTCTGCTGCCCCGCCCCTCCCCTGTCTGTGCTCCCCCCGCCCTGGGACCTGCCTTCGCACCTCTCACCCCTCTGCCTCTCGCAGGAACGCGACGGGATCGGGACCGAAGAGGCGCTCGCTGACCCGGATGCAGCGTCTGTTGCTGCTGCTGGTGCTGGGCGTTCTGGCCTTCCTGACGCTCCTGGTGGTGATGTCACGGCTCGGGCGCGCCTCGGTGGAGAACGATCCCAGCTGGGACCTCATGCAGAACCCCCACATCCAGGTGGGGGCTGAGTAGAGTCCTCCGAGCGAGCTGCGCCCGTATGGGAGTCTGCGGGAGGGGCCGTGCTCCTCGCCAGCCGCTCTGCTTCTCTGGCTCAACTGGTAAATGGGCCCAGAATTCTCTCCCCCACATCCCCTGTACTCATTTCCCTCCGAGCCAGCTGTTAAACGGTGCCCCTCCCTCGAAACTATGCCCTTCCCAGCGAGAGCACTGGTGGTTTGAGACTGCGGGATGAGCCTGGGTTCGGAGACCCAAGTCTTAGCCTCGTCCTTGGAGGAAGAGGTTTTCCGCAACGCTTCCCCTTGTGGAATAGCCCGCCCTCCCTGGCACACTGCGAGTCCTGGTCTCCTCTCCCCTCCCCTCCCCTCCCCGGCCGGTAGTTGAGGAAAATGTTCCAAACGAGAAGCCGAAGCTGTAACAAACAACGCACTTTATTCCCCCCCCCCAACCTGCTGAATTTCGATCGCCGTGACCCTTCCCACGGCTGCGGGGGTGAGGTACAGTCCCCGAGCTGATTCAGAGGTCGGGGGTCATAGGCTGCAGGTCTCTGCCAGGTCCCAGACAACAGGGGAGCGGGCGGGTGTCGGCGGAGAGGGAGGGAAGTCAGTAGACCTCCGCCCGAAACTTCATGATGAACAGCTCGAACCAGGTCCGACTGACGAAGAGGCTTAAATTCAGGACTGCCGGGTGTGGGGAAGAGGGAACGGGAGAGAGGAGAGGGGCAGACAGAGGGAGGGAGAGTGGGAAAGGGACGAGCAGTGGGGCGGGGGGGGAGAGGAGTGTAGGCGAGACGGAGGAGGAGGGGGGAGAGCGATGAGGGAAGAGAGATCGGTGAGTGGGAGAGAGGGTTCAAGGGGGAGAATGGGGGGGAGATGGTGGGTGGGGGAGGGAAGGGAAGGGGACAGAGAGACTGCGGTGAGCAGACACGTTGCAGGCAGGGGAGGGGATCGGTTGTCCTCCTCCTGTGAGACCCTCCCACTGGGACAGCCCCCCTGCACCCCGCTGCCTCCAGCCTCCACAGCCGCCCCGACAGGCTCGCCAGCCAGACCGTGCCAAAGTGGCCCATCCACCGGGGTGTCCTGGGGGTCAGCGTGAAGGCGGGGAGGGACGGCCTCTCCCCTCCATCTCATCTCCCCTGCCCCTTTACCTCCCGTCCCTCTCTCTGCACCCTGTCCCCCTCACACGCTGTCTAAACCCCACACACCCTCCAATCCTCCCCAACAACCCCTCTCTCTCCCTCTCCCCTCCCCACTCCCTCTCTCCCCCCGCCCGCAGACTCTGTCAGGCAGAGACCCCTCCCCCTGCCCCTCCCGTTGCCCGCACACTCACCGACGACGAGCAGCGCGGCGACCTGGAGGGAACGGCTTCCGAGCAGCAGGGACGACATGGTCGCCAGGAGAGCCAGGTGAAAGCTCGCCACGTGCGACACCTGCCGTGCGTGGGAAGGAGGGCGTTGATTACAGCCGTTCCCCGTCTCACCTCCCCCTCCCACACAGACACCCCCCCTCACACAATCCCCGCCCCCCCGACACCCCCAGGGGCTGTGTCAGCGCGCTCCCGAGTCGCTGGTGGGAAGGGGAGAGAGACACCGTCAGAAGACGTGAACGTAACACTTAGCTCAAGAATTTCTATAGAAAGTGCAATTTGTGTAATTTACAGTTTCTCAAACTTTATATTTATGAATCTCGAATAAAACCCTTTCTTTTCTATCTGTGGATGATTAAAAATAAATGGTTGGTCACCACCACTGCAGTGGGTGTCTTGGATTCTGACGAGAGTGTTGTCATGGCGTAGTATATCGTTTTACGCTGCGCTCAGGCACGATGGTTATCGTGATGCTGTTGCAGCTTGGGGCGTTCGGAGTTTAATTCCAGTGCCCTCTGTAAGGGGGGGCGGGTTGTACGTCCCTCTCGTGAACTGTGTGGGTTTCCTCCGGGTGCTCCAGTTTCCTCCCAAAGACGGTTAAGTGGTCTTTGTAAATGAGGCTGGGGTTGAACAAGGCAGGATAGCTCGTTGGGGCTGGAAAGCAGAAGCCAGCCTTTCCGGCGTCTGCAGAATCTCTTGTGATCTTATTCTGGCTTCTCCCTGCCCCCCCCCCCCATTCCTTTCCAGTCCTGGTGAAGGCTCTGGGCCCGAAACGTCGACTGTTCACTCCCCTCCATAGATGCTGCCTGGCCTGCTGAGTTTCTCCAGTGTTTTGTACGTTTGTGGATAGATGCTGGGCCGCATTCCCCCCGTAGCAGGAGCTAGCAGGGGCCGGAGGGGCGGAGTGTCCTCCCGGGGTGAGCCGCTGTGACTTACCAGCACGACGATGGTGAAGTGGTGGCTGGAGCTGGTGTAGGATTCGAGGATGAAATGGGAGGCCAGGTCAAGGCCGAGGAGGGCCGTCTGCACGATGCAGCAGGCGAAGGACAGGATGGTGAAGCTGTGTCTCTTCAGGAGACGGCCGGTGGTCAGCCCCATGCTGTGGACAGCTCACCTCTGCTTCCCCAGCTCGTCCACTCCCCCGTCTCCCGGTGCAGAACCCGGGGTCCCCGTGGCGACCGGAACTCCGAGACAACCACGGGGGCCCCGGTTTGTGATGCGGCTCCTCAGTGCGACGCGCGGTGGGCAGGCCTGGGGCTGGGAGGGTGTGGGCTTTAAAGCATAACTAACAGAGGGAAGGAAAATATCTCTCTCCCCTCCCCACCCACAGTTTCAGTCCCTCACCCGCACACTGGGACGCTGAGGATGGGTTAACCCTTCGATCCCCATGTCGTCGGGATGTGGGGCGGAAGCAGAGTATCCGGGCGAAACACTGTGACAGTGTGTAAACTCCGTGCAGACACACACAGATGGAGTCGTAGAAAAGTACAGCTCAGAAACAGGCCCTTCGGCCCATCTAGTCCATCCTGAGCCATTTAAGCTGCCAACATCCATCAGCCTGCATCGGGACCATGGCTCCTATCCCCTATTCCTCCATCATCCATGTACCTATTCAAACGTCAAAATCGAGCTCCATGTACCACCTGTGCAGGCAGCTGGTTCCACACTCTCACCACCCTCTGAGTGAAGAAGTTTCCCCTCATGTTCCCCTTAAACTTTTCACCTTTCACCCTTAACCCATGACCTCTGGTTGTAGTCCCACCCAACCTCAGTGGAAAAAAGCCTGCTTGCATTTGCCCTATCTATGCACCTCATAACTTCGTATACCTCAATTAAATCTCCCCACATTCTCAGATTTCCAAGCAATAAAGTCTCAACCTATTCAATTTTTCCTTATGTCTCAGGTCCTTCAGACCCGACAACACTCTAGTAAATTTTCTCTGTGTTCTCTCAACCTTATTTACATTTTTCCTGTAGGTAGGTGACCAAAACTGCTCACAATCTTCCAGATTAGCCCTCAGCAATGTCTTATACAACTTAGACATGACATCCCATCTTCTGTACTCAATTGATTTAAGAAGGCCAATGTGCCAAAAGCTTTCTTTATGACCCTATCTACCTCTGACACCACTTTCAGCGAATTATGAACCTGTATTCCCAGATCCCTTTGTTCTACCACACTCCTCAGTGCCAGGCTGTTCACTGTGTAAGACCCACCCTGGTTGGTCCTACCAAAGTGCATCTCCTCGCACTTGTGTGCATTAAATTCCATCTGACATTTTTTGGCCCATTTTTCCAGCTGATTGAGATCCCTCTGCAAGCCACGATAGTCTTCCTCACAGTCCACTGAACCCCCAATCTTGGTGTCATCTGCAAATTTGCTGATCCAGTTAACCATATAGACGACAAATGACAACGGACCTAGCACCAATCTCTGTGGCACACCACTAGTCACAGGCCTCCGGTCGGAGAGGCAACCATCTACTACCAGTCTCTGGCTTCTCCCACAAAGCCAATGTCTAATCCAATTTACTACCTCATCTTGAATGCTGAGCGACCGAACCTTCTTGACCAGTCTCCCATGTGGGACCTGGTCAAATTCTTTGCTGAAGGTCCATACCTTCCCTGCCTTGCCTTCATCAGCTTTCTGGTAACTTCCTTGAAAAGCTCAGTGAGACTGGTTAGACATGACCCACCACGCACAAAGCCATGCTGACTATCCCTTATCTACTCCATAATACCATAAGTTGGTGGAGCAGAATTAGGCCATTCAGCCCATCAAGTTGCTCCGCCATTCCATCGTGGCTGATCCCGGATCCCATTCGACCCCAAACGCCTGCCTGCCCGCCATATCCTTCGATAACCCGACTGATCAGGTAACTATCTAGTTCCGCTTTGGACTAGGCCTCTGCTGCAGTCTGTGGCAGAGCGTTCCACAGATTCAACACTCCGGCTAAAAATGTAAACAACAGGAATTCTGCAGATGCTGGAAATTCAAGCAACACACATAAAAGTTGCTGGTGAACGCAGCAGGCCAGGCAGCATCTCTAGGAAGAGGTGCAGTCGACGTTTCAGGCCGGGACCCTTCTCTTCCTTCAGTTAGTCCTGACGAAGGGTCTCAGCCTGAAACGTCGACTGCACCTCTTCCTAGAGATGCTGCCTGGCCTGCTGCGTTCACCAGCAACTTTTATGTGTGTTGGCTAAAAATGTTCCTCCTTACCTCTTTGCTAAAAGCTTTCTCCCCAATTTTGAGGCTGTGCCCTCTAGTTCTGGATACCCCCACCAGAGGAAACATGCTCTCCACAGTCACCCTCAGTCCTCTCAAAATTCGGTAGGTTTCAATGAGGGAGGGAACGTCGACTCAGACCATGAGAGGCCTGGGTCGGGCATTTTCATGCCTTACAAGGCGCAGATTGGAAGTCTGTGTGGGGTGCTACTCCTTGCGCAGATACTAGAGCAATGTGTGATTAAGTGCCTTGCTCAAGGACACAAACACGCTGCCACAGCTGAGGCTTGAACTAGCAACCGTCAGATCACTAGACGAGCACCTTAACCACTTGGCCACGTGCCCAACACATTGAGATCCCCCTGCATTTTTCTAAATTCCAGTGAGTACACTTTCCAGTGAAACGCTTTCTCATATGTTAACCCTTTCATTCCCCGAATCATCCTCATGAACCTCCTCTGGACTGTCTCCACTGACAACACATCCTTTCTGAGATATGGGGCCCAAAACTGTTGACAATACTCCAAGTGCGGCCTGACTAGTGTCTTATAAAGCCTCAGCATTATCTCCTTGTTTTTAAATACCAACATGGCATTTGCCTTCTTTACCACAGACTCAACCTGCAAATTAACCTTCTGGGAGTCTAGCACGACGACTCCTAAGTCCCTTTGCATGTCTGATATTTGAATTACCTTCCCATTTAGATAATTGTCTACACTATTGTTTCCTTTACAGTATCATGCATTTCCCAACACTGTATTCGATTTTTTTGCCCATTCTTCCAATTTGTCCAAATCCTGCTACAATTGCATTGCTTCCTCAGCACTACCTACACCTCCACCTGTCTTCGTATTATCTGCAAACTTTGCCACAAAGCCATCAATTCCATTATCCAAATCATTGACAAACGATGTGAAAAGTAGTCCATATGGTCCAGGTGACTTATCCACCTTAAGACCTATCAGTTTGCCCAGCACTTTTTCCTTTGAAATAGCAATGGCACTCACTCCTGCTCCCGGACACTCACAGACCTCTGGCACACTGCTAGTGTCTTCCACAGTAAAGAGTGAAGCCAAGTACTTATTAAGTTCATCTGCTATTTCTTTGTCCCCCATTACTACCTCACCAGCATCGTTTTCCAGTGGTCCAATATCAACTCTCAACTTCCTTTTACTCTTTATATAACTGAAAAAAACTTCTACTATCTTACCTTATATTATGCTAGTTTGCCCTCATATTTCACCTTTTCCCTTCACTCCTAACATAAACCTCTGGCCCGCCAATGTGCTTTCCCACTTACTACTTTCTGGCTGCAAAGTTCAAAGCAAATTTCATTATCAAAGTGCAGATATGCCACCACATACAACCCTGAGCTTCATTATCTTGTGGGCATTCTCAGGAATAGTAACTGTAACAGGATCAATGAAGACCATAAGATATAGAAGCAGAATTAGGCCATATGGCCCATCGAGTCTACTCTGCAATTTCATCATGGCTGATCCAATTTTCCTCTCGGCCCCAATCTCCTGCCTTCCCCTCAAATCCCTTGATGTCCTGACCAATCAATAATCTACCAAATTCTACCTTGAATGTACATAAAGACAAAGAATTCCACAGATTCACCACTTACTGGTTAAAGAAATCCCTCCTCATCTCCGTTCTAAAAGGATGCCCCTTTATTCCGAAGCTGCGTCTTCTGGTCTTAGACTCTCCCACCAGAGGAAACATCCTCTCCAGTCACTCTATCTAGGCCTTTCACCACTCGATAGGTTTCAATGAGGCCCCCGTCATTCTTCTGAATTCTCGTGAATACAGGCCCAGAGCCATCAAATGACAAGCGATTCAATCCCGGAATCATTTTCGTGAACCTCCTTTGAACCCTCTCCAATGTCAGCACATCCTTTCGAAGATAAGGGGCCCAAAACTGCTCACAATACTCCAAGTGAGGCCTCACCAGTGCTTTATAAAGTCTTAACACTACATCCTTGCTTTTATATTCTAGTCCTCTTGAAATGAATCCCAACATTGGATTTGTCTTCCTCACCACAGGCTCAACCTGCAAGTTAACCTTCAGTGAATCCTGCACAAGGTCTCCCCAAGTCCCTTTGCACATCAGATTTTTGTATTTTCCTCTCCATTTAGAAAATAATCAACACTTTCGTTTCTTCTACCAAAGTGCATGACCATACACTTCCCAACTCTGTTTTCCATCTGATATTTCTTTGCCCATTCTCCTAATCTGTCCAGGTCCTTCGGTAGCCTCTCTACTTTCCCCAAATTTCCCTTCACCTCATCCCTATATCGTCTGCAAACTTTCCAACCAAGCCATCAATCCCATCATCCAAATCAACGACATATAACCTAAAAAGAAAGGGTCCCAACACAGACCCCTGTGGAACACCACTAGTCACTGGCAGCCAACCAGAAAAGGCTCCTTTTATCCCCACTCTTTGCCTCCTGTCAATCAGCCACTGCTTTATCCATGCTAGAATCTTTCCTGTAATACTATGGGCTCATAGCTTGTGAAGCAGCCTCATGTGTTGCACCTTGTCAAAGGCCTTCTGAAAATCCAAGTGCACAACATCAACCAATTCTCCTTTGTCTACCCCGCTTGTTATTTCTTCAAAGAATTCCAACAAATTTGTCAGGCAAGATTTTTCCCTGAGGAAACCATGCTGATTATGGCCTATTTTATCATGTGCCTCCAAGTACCTTGAGACCCCATCCTTATTGAGACTCCAATGTCTTCCTAACTACTTAACTCAGATTAACTGTCCTATAGTTTCCTTTCTTCTGCCTCCCTCTCTTCTTGAAGAGTGGAGTCACATTTCCAATTTTCCAGTCACCGGAACCATTCCAGAATCTAGTGATTCTTGATTGATCATTACTAATGCGTCCACGATCTCTTCAGCAACCTCGTTCAGAACCCTGGGTTGTACACCATCTGGTCCAGGTGACTTATCTACCCCCCAGGCCTTTCAGTTTAAAAAGATCCTTCTCACTAGTTATGGTAATTTCACATACTTCATGGCCCCTGACTCCTGGAACTTCCGCCATCTATTGTCTTCCACAGTGGAGACTGACATAAAATACTGAGTCAGTTCACCTGCCATTTCCTTGTCCCCCCAGTAGTGTCTCTCCAGCACTGTTTTCCAGCAATCCAATATCCACCCTCACCTCTCTTTTACACTTTATGTACCTGAAAAAACTTTTGGTATGCTCTTTAATATTACTGGCTAGTTACTTTTGTATTCCATCTTAATCGGAATTATTTAGTCCGATGGCCTGGTGGAAGAAGCTGTCCCGGAGCCTGTTGGTCCTGGCTTTTATGCTGTGGTACCGTTTCCCGGATGGTAGCAGCTGGAACAGTTTGTGGTTGGGGTGACTCGGGTCCCCAATGATCCTACGGGCCCTTTTTACACACCTGTCTTTGTAAATGACCTGAATAGTGGGAAGTTCACATCTACAGATGCGCTGGGCTGTCCGCACCACTCTCTGCAGGGTCCTGCGATTGAGGGAAGTACAGTTGCCATACCAGGCAGTGATGCAGCCAGTCAGGATGCTCTCAATTGTGCCCCTGTAGAAAGTTCTTAGGATTTGGGGGACAACACCAAACTTCTTCAGCTGTTGTGCGTTTCTCACCACCCAGCCGGTATGTGCAGGCTACGTGAGGTCCTCGGTGATGTGTATGCTGAGGAACTTTAGAGCTGTTCCCCCTCTCAACCACAGATTCTTTGATGTCTATAGGGGTTAGCCCTTCTCCATTCCTCCTGTCGTCCACAACCAGCTCCTTTGTTTTTGCAACATTGAGGGAGGGGTTGTTTTCTTGACACCACTGTGTCAGGGTGATGACTTCTTCCCTGTAGGCCACCTCATTATTGTTTGAGATAAGGACAATCAATGTAGTGTCGTCGACAAATTTAATTAGCAGATTGGAGCTGTGGGTGGTGACACAGTCATGGGTCTACAGGGAGTAAAGGAGGGGACTTAGTACACATCCCTGACGGGCTCCTGGTTTGAGGGTCGGAGGGTCAGAGGTGAGGGAGCCCACTCTTACCACCTGCCAGCAATCTGACAGGAAGTCCAGGATTCAGCTGCACAAGACAGGGTGAAGGCCGAGGTCTCTGAGCTTTTTATCGAGCCTGGAGGGAATTTTGTGTGTTTTACTCTGGGCTTCCTACATCTGCAGAATCTCTCTTGTTTGTTATTGTCCCTGACCTTCTCTCTCAATATAACTTTATTGTTCCGACCTTCTCTTTCGCTGTAACTTTATTGTCCCTGACCTTCTCTCTCAATATAACTTTATTGTTCCGACCTTCTCTTTCGCTGTAACTTTATTGTCCCTGACCTTCTCTCTCAATATAACTTTATTGTTCCGACCTTCTCTTTCGCTGAAACTTTATTGTTCCAGCCGTGTCCCAGTTCCGGGCCGATGGCGGCGGCCGATCCGGAGCCCGAGCCCGAGGGGAGGAAGCGACGCGCCCACGGGATGCTGAAGCTTTACTACGGGCTGAGTGAGGGAGGCGGGCGGCAGCCGAGCTCCCGGGACCCGCTGGACCCCGCCGACATCGACGGTGCCCACTTTGATCCCGAGGTTTACCTGAACAAGGTGCGGTCGAGTAATTGGTGGGCAGGGGAACTGTCTGCGGGGTCCGGGGTGTGTGTGGGGGGGGTCACTGTCTGCGGGGTCCGGGGTGTGTGGGGGGGGTCACTGTCTGCGGGGTCCGGGGGGGTCACTGTCTGCGGAGTCCGGGGTGTGGGGGGGGGGTCACTGTCTGCGGGGTCCGGGGTGTGGGGGGGGGTCACTGTCTGCGGGGTCCGGGGTGTGGGGGGGGTCACTGTCTGCGGGGTCCGGGGTGTAGGGGGGGGTCACTGTCTGCGGCGTCCGGGGGGGGTCACTGTGTGCGGGATGCGGGGGGTCACTGTGTGCGGGGTGCGGGGGTCACTGTCTGTGGGGTGCGGGGGGGTCACTGTGTGCGGGGTGCGGGGGTCACTGTCTGTGGGGTGTGGGGGGGTCACTGTCTGCGGGGTGCGGGGGGGTCACTGTCTGTGGGGGGGTCACTGTCTGCGGGGTGCAGGGGGTCACTGTCTGCGGGGTCCGGGGGGGGTCACTGTCTGCGGGGTCCGGGGTGTGGGGGGGGTCACTGTCTGCGGAGTCCGGGGTGTGGGGGGGGTCACTGTCTGCGGGGTCCGGGGGGTGTCACTGTCTGCGGAGTCCGGGGGGGGTCACTGTCTGCGGGGTCCGGGGGGGTCACTGCGGGGTGCGGCGGGGGATCACTGTCTGCGGGGTGTGGGGGGGTCACTGCGGGGTCTGGGGGTCACTGTCTGCGGGGTCCGGGGTGTGGGGGAGGGGTCACTGTCTGCGGGGTCCGGGGTGTGGGGGGGGTCACTGTCTCCGGGGTGCGGGGGTCACTGTCTCTGGTGTCTGGGGTGCAGTGGGGGGGCAATCTGTCTGCGGGGTGCGGGGGGGAACTGTGCGGGGTGTGGGGGGGGGACTGTCAGTGGGGTCTGGAGTGCGGGGGGGAACTGTCTCTGGGGTCCGGGGTGCGGGGGGTGGGGTCACTGTCTGCGGGGTCCGGGGTGCAGTGGGGGGGGCCGATCTGTCTGCGGGGTCCGGGGTGCAGTGGGGAGTCACTGTCTCTGGGGTGTGAGGGGTGACTGTCTGCGGGGTCCGGGGTGCGGAGGGGGGAACTGTCTCCGGGGTGCCGGGGGGAACTGTCTGCGGGAGGGGTCTGTCTGTGGGGTCCGAGTTGCTGGGGCGTCTGTCTTTGGGGTCAGAGGTGTGGGGAGGGGTCTGTCTGCGTGGTCCGAGCCGTTACCCAGTCTGGCAGTCCTAGTCCTGATGCTCCTGTACCACCATCGTGACGATAGTGGGTAAAGAGACTGTGGGATGGGTAGTAGGGACCCTTGGCATACAACAGCCCTGATAAATGTCACCAACAGAGGGGAGTGAGACCCAGTGACCCTCTCAGAGTTTTCCTGTCCTCTGTGAGGTGTTGCAGCTTCTGTTCCACACAGTGATGCAGCCAGACAGGAGACTCTCTCACTATCCTTGCCCTTGGCTCTCTCTGCTCTTGTCCAGCTGAGGAGTGAAAGCACGCTGGCAGAGCTGATGGACAGCGAGACCGAGATGGTGAAGCAGATCCGGGCGCTCGACAGCGACATGCAGACGCTGGTCTACGAGAACTACAACAAGTTCATATCGGCCACAGGTAGGGGCGGACAGCGAGCGAGCGGTACTCCCCTCGCACAGGTAGGGTCCTGTCTGAGGGACGGACAGGGAGTGACAGATACTCCCCTCGCACAGGTAGGGTCCTGTCTGAGGGACGGACAGGGAGTGACAGATACTCCCCTCGCACAGGTAGGGGCATTTCTGAGGGATGGACAGGGAGTGAGCAATACTCCCCTAGCACAGATAGGGTCATGTCTGAGGGACGCCCCGTGACTGCGTGGGTTTCCTCACATATTCCAAAGGGGTATGGATTAGGGCCAGCGAGGGGTGGGCGTTGGAAGCATGGCGACACTTGTGGGCTGCCCCCAGCGCAATCCTCATTGACTTGATTTGACGCAAACGACGCATTTCACTGTATCGATGTGCATCTAACAAAACTAATCTCTCTTTTATTCGTCTCCCATCCGTGTACCTATCCAAACTTCAATCCAACATTGAAATCAAGTTTGTGTGCACCATTTGCACTGGCAGCTCATTCCTCACTCTGACCACCCTCTGAGTGAAGAAGTTTCCCTCGAAACTTTTCACCTTTCACCCTTAACCCTTGATCTCAAGTTGTTGTCCCACCCAACCTCAGTGGAAAAAGCCTGCTTGCATTTACCCTATCGAAACCCCTCATAATGTTGTATACCTCTATCAAATCTCCCCTCAGTCTCCTACGCTCCAGGGAATGCAATCCGAACCCACTCAACCTTTCCTTAAAACTCGGGTCCTCCAGACCCAGCAACATCCTTGTAAATTTCCTCTGTACTCCATGGAATAGTGGACTGGTTTATTGTGTAGGATCAGGGGATGGGTTTGAATGGCCCCCACAGCGAGCAGAGGGATTGGGATGAAAGAGGGCGGCTTCGAGAGCTGGGAGCGGAGACCAGCATAATTTGGACTAACACACTCAAAATGCCAGGCAAATTCAGCAGGCCAGGCAGCACCTATGGAAATGGTTTAAACAGTGGCATTTCTGGCTGAGTTCCCTCATCACCACCGGGAAGAAAGGGGGAAGAAGCCAGAATAAAAAGGTGGGGGAAAGGGAAGGAGGACAAGCTGGCAGGTGACAGGTGACACCAGGTGAGGGGGAAGGTGGGTGGGTGGGGCAGGGGGGGATGAAGTGAGACACTGGGAGGTGATAGGTGAGACCAGGTGAGGGGGAAGGTGGGTGGGTGGGGCAGGGGGGGATGAAGTGAGACACTGGGAGGTGATGGGTGAGACCAGGTGAGTGGGAAGGTGGGTGTGGGAGAGGGGGGACCAAGTGATAAACTGGGAGGTGACAGGTGACACCAGGTGAGGGGGAAGGTGGGTGGGTGGGGGAGAGGGGGATGAAGTGAGACACTGGGAGGTGATGGGTAAGACCAGGTGAGGGGGAAGGTGGGTGGGTGGGGCAGGGGGGGATGAAGTGAGACACTGGGAGGTGATAGGTGAGACCAGGTGAGGGGGAAGGTGGGTGGGTGGGGGAGAGGGGGATGAAGTGAGACGCTGGGGGGTGATGGGTGAGACCAGATGAGGGGGGGAGATGAAGAATCTGGGAGGTGAAAGGTAGAAGACAATGGGTTGAAGAAGGAGGAATCTGGTAGGAGAGGAGAATGGACCTTTGGAGAAAGGGAAGGAGGAGGGGAACCAGAGGGAGGTGAGGAGAAGGAATAAGAGGGGAGCCAGAATGGGGAATGGGAAAAGAGAGAAGGGGCGAAAGGAGAGAGATTACTGGAAGTTGGGGAGATCGATGTTTGTGCCATCAGGTTGGAAGTATGACCATCGGACCAGTTGGGTCAAACGTTGATGGTCATTTCTAGTTCCACGATCGTGTAGGGAGTTGGGCTCCACCATTTCCCGCCAGCTCCCCCTGGGTGATTATGGGCAAGGGGGGGTCGTGCGTTCTTCTGATCAGCAGGCCAATCGTTGCCCTCTTGCCTCCTCCTATTCCCCCCCCCCACAGACACTATCAGGAAGATGAAGAACGACTTCAGGAAAATGGAAGACGAGATGGACTGCCTGGCCACCAACATGTCGGCCATCACGGAGTTCAGCGTCCGTATCAGTCACACTCTGCAGGACCAACACCAGCAAATCACCAAGCTCTCAGGTGCTCGGGGAGAGGAGGGGAGCTGTGGTGTCGGGAGGGAGGGGTGGTCCATTAACGCAGGAGGTTCCGCAGATGCTGGGAATCCAGAGAACATACAAAATGCTGGAGGAACTCAGCAGGGTCGGCAGCATCTCTGGAAAGGAATAAACAGTCAACAATTCAGGCTGAGACCCTTCATCTGGACTGGAAAGGAAGGGGGGAAGAAGCTGGAATCAGCCAGGGGTAGTAGTCGAGTCAGATACTTCAGGGACATTGAACAGACACGTGGATGAAAGAATAATGGAGGACTATGTGAGAGGGAAGGGTTAGATTGATCTTATATGCCATAAACACAAACGATTCTGCGAAGCTGAAAACCCAGAGCAACTCTCACAAAATGCTGGAGGAACGCAGCAGGCCAAACAGCGTTTATGCTAATGAATAAGCAGTCGATGTTTCAGACCAAGATCTTTGTCCTGGGGAAGGTTATTGATGAATTGATGGGAATTGGGACGGTTGGTTTCTGGAGGATCAGGGAGAACGGGGATCGGGGATGGTTTTGGGGAGGACGGTGTGGGTTTGCAAAAGATTGCAAATAGTGCAAATTTGGTGGCGGGGAGAGTTGGAGGAAGTGGGGTGTGATGGAAAGGTTTTGAAACTCTGGGGAATTAGGACAGTTGGGTTGGAGAGATGGTTGGGAACTGTGGGGCCATTACGAGGAGAAAGGGGATGCTGAGAGTTGGGGAGGTGGAGGAAGAGGGGAGTACCAGTGAAGTTTTGGAATCCCTTGGGAAATGGGATGGTTGGGTTGGAGAGATAGGGGGGTGGGGGGGGGATACTATGGGGCCATTAGTAGGAGACAGGAGTGGACCAGAGAAGGGGTCACAAGGTGCTGGGAATTAGGAGGAGGAGGAATTGGGATGTGACAGGAAGGTTTTGGAGAATACTGGGAATTGGGATGGTTGGGTTGGAGAGACGGTGGGGAAGTGTGGGACAGTTAGAGGAAGAGAGGACTGGACTGGAGAAAGTTTTACAAGATGCTGGGAATTGGGAGGAGGAGAAATTGGGATGTGACAGGAAGGTTTTGGAGAATACTGGGAATTGGGATGGTTGGGTTGGAGAGACGGTGGGGAAGTGTGGGACAGTTGGATCGGAGAGATGGGAATTATGTGACAGTTGCAGGGAGAGAGGTGTGGGCTTTGGGGGAAAGGACTACAAGCTGATGGGAATTGGGAAGGGGGGGTGGTTTTGGAAGGTGTTAGAGCCCGATGGGAATTGGAACATCGTTTGGTATAGACCGGTTGGGCCGAGCAGCTCAGTGATGGTTCCCCCGTTGTATTCCAGGCGTGCATGCTCTCCTGCGCAAGCTGCAGTTCCTGTTCGAGCTGCCTGCCCGGCTGAAGAAGTGCGTGGAGCTGGAGGCGTACGGGCAGGCGGTGCGCTACTACACCAAGGCGCGCTCCGTCCTGCTGCAGTACCAGCTGATGCCCTCTTTCCAGGGCATCCACGACGACTGCAGCAAGATCATGGCCGACCTCGCCCACAGGCTCCGCGTCCAGTTCAGGTGCAGGAGCGCCCGCTCGTCACGTCTCCCGCCCACTCCCACTCCTAGAGTCCGCAGCACAGAAACAGGCCCTTCAGCCCATCTAGTCCATGCCTCGACCCACCGACCCGCACCCAGACCTCTCCCATCTATGCATTGTGGAAGTCATTGCCATGTGAGGGCGGAAGTTGATGAGTTCTTGATTAGTCAGGGTGTCAAGGGTTACGGGGGAGAAGGCAGGAGAATGGGGTTGAGAGAGAAACTAAATCAGCCATGATGGAATGGCGGAGCAGACTCGATGGGCCGAACAGCCTAATTCTGCTCCTGTGTCTCATGGTCTTAAAAGCTCCCACATCCTTTCAAATGCCCCCAGTGGTGTTTGTCCCAAGTAGCCTCTGACAATCAGGTCCTGCTCCTGACTTGGTTAGCAAGCCTGGCGGAACCGTTTGCGCCGACGGGAGACGGGGCAAAAGCGGGTTGGCAGGGCTTTAAGACCTTTCAGGCAGATGGGGCACATCAGCCATTGTTTGCAGCTCATCGAGGAGAAGGAAAACCCCAGATCTCAAACCTCCGCTGCCTTGTGGCTGTACCCACTAGTGGGGAAGGCTTTGGGAGTGAACCTCGTTTGCGGGGGGGGAGAAATCTGGAGCAGGAAGGCAGGAGAATGGGGTTGGGAGGGGCAATAAATGAGTCATGGTGAAATGGTGGAGCAGATTCGATGGGCCGAATGGCCTATGTCTGGCGGACAGTCAGAGACTTTTCCCTCTGTGGCAGGAGAGAGCGAGGAAGTTTAAGGGGCGAGGATCTGAGGCAGGGTTTCTCACACAGTCAAAAGGGTCAGCACGGGCAAGTGGGCCAAAGGGCATCTTCGTGCCCTGTCCCATTCAGTGACTCAATAGTTGTCATTCGACTGGGAAAGGGTTTGTGTTGCTTGGTTATGGGGGAGCCAGCACGGCCCAAAGGGCTGAATGGCCTTCAGTACGGAACCTTCCCTGTGGCAAGTAGTGTGGTGGACTTGCTGGGGGAGCAGTTCATTGCTTCCTCGCTCCCTCCCTCCCCTAGTCCCTCAGCACCTCCCCCTCCGTCCTCCACGTACTCCCTCGGCCCCTCCGCCTGTTGCGCTCTCCCCCGTCCCCTGCGCGCCGCCAACCTCTCCCCTCTGTCCGGCTGACGACTGACCGCTGTCCCCCACCCTAGGGAGGGCGGCTCGAGCGCCCAACAGCTGGCCGAGTGCGTGGACCTGCTGCTGCGCCTGGAGGAGCCGGCGGAGTCCCTCTGCGACGAGTTCCTGTCGCACGCCCGCAGCCGGCTGGAGGGGCAACTGCGGGGTCTGGAATTCGGCGCTGGCAGCACCTCGCCCCCCGCCGCCGACTTCCTGGAATTCGTGGACGCCGGCTGCCACGGCTTCGTCAGTGACACCTGCCTGCTCATCGCCTCCTACCAGGAGCTGTTCGTCCGGCGGCCAGCCGCGGCCGGCAGCGACGTGGCCCCCATGGCCAACGCCAAGCTCCAGGCTTTCATCCGCCAGCTGATGGGCCGCTACTTCTCGCTGGTGGAGGGGCGCGTGGCGGCCGAGAGAGGCGTGGCGGACAACTCGCTGCTGGTCCGGGGCTTGGACCGCATCCACCGCCGGCTCCAGGCAGTCGAGAGGCTGCTGCCCGGCTCGGGGCTGGGGGCCGAGGGAGCAGAGATCGTGGCGCGCGCCGCCCGCGGGCGCCTCGGCCAGTACCTGGAGGCCCTGCGTGGCTTCCTGGCCGACTCGCTGACCGACGTGCGCCAGTCGCTGGCCGCGCCCCGCGTTCTGGGCAAGGACGGACCCGGCCTGTCGGAGCTGCTCGCCACCCTGTCTGCCTCCCTGCTGAACCAGGTCAAGTCAGTGCTTGCCTCCGTCCACCTTTTCATCGCCAAGGACATCACCTTCTCCGATAAGCCCTTCTTCAAGGTGAGAGTGCTGCGGAGGAGCTTCACGCCAACATCCCAGCCGCTAAACCCCCGTTTCCCACTGCTCCCTGTTTGTCTGACCCTCCCTAACCCAAACGTCCTTCGAATATGGTGAGGGGCTTTGGGCCCCTTATTTAAGAAAGGTGGTGCTGACATTGGAGAGGGTGCCTGAGAATGATACTGGGAATGAAAGGGTTAATCTATGAGGAGTGATTGATGGCCCTGGGCCTTGACTCACTGGAGCTTCGAAGAATGACGGGGGATCTAACTGAAACCTATCGAATAGTGAAAGGTCTGGGTAGACTGAGTGTGGGGGGGGATGTTTCTTTTGGTGGGGGAGTCTAAGACAAGAGGACACGGTTTCAGAATAGAGGGGGGTGCCCTTTTAGAATGGCAACGAGGGTGAGTTTCCTTCGCCAGAGGGTGGTGAATTTGTGGAATTCATTGCCACAGGGGCAATGGGTATATTTAAAGCAGAGGCTCGTGGGTTCCTGATTAGTCAGGGCGTCAGGGAGAAGGCAGGAGACTGAGGTTGAGAGGGGTAAGAAATCAGCCATGACGGAATGCTGGAGCAGATTCGATGGGCCGAATGGCTTAATTGTTCTCCATTGTCCTATGGTCTGATAAGCTCCTACTGTGCTGATGAGAGGCATTGATCGTGTGGGTAGTCAGAGGCTTTTTCCCAGGGCTGAAATGGCTGCCACAAGAGGACACAGGTTTAAGGTGGTTGGATGTAGGTACAGGGGTAAGTTTTTTACGCAGAGAGTGGTGAGTGCGTGGGACGGGCTGCCAGCGATGCTGGTGGAGGCGGATACAATATGGTCTTTTAAGAGACTCCTGGACAGGTACATGGAGCTTAGAAAAATAGAGGGCTATGGGTCACCTCAGTAATTTCTAAAGTAAGTACGTGTTCAGCACATCATTGTGGGCCGAAGGGCCTGTATTGTGCTGTAGGTTTTCTATGTCTCTATGTTTCCTATTAAATACCCCGAGCGTCTCAAATAGACTTTGACAACCAAGTCCAGCTCCTGACCTTCACGTGTGGCTTAGCCACCAAGCCCGGCGGAACAGTTTCTACTGACAGGGGAAGGGGCAAAGGCAGGTTCCTGGCATCTTAGAAACCAGTCGCTTTGGGCAGACGGGGCTTGTCAGCCGCGGTTGGCAGCTCATCTCGGAGAAGGAGAACTCTGATCTCAAACCTCCGCTGCCTTGTGGCTATACCCACCCACGGGGAAGGTTCTGGGAGTGAACCCCGAGGGAAAAATCCGGAGCTGGAGTCCCGAAGCCAGTCCTACGTTGAGTTCAATGCCGACTGGCAACTCCTGCGACAGCGCCGGTGCCAAACTGTGTCGGTCTCTGCCGTCCCTTTGCATTCATCAGCTGTGTGGAGAGGGGGAGCCTGCTGCGTGGACAACAGCTTGCTCTCCGTATCGTACTGCCCTGGCTTGCCTACTGGCTTATGGCCTCTGCTGAGACTTGGGGGGTGCTGGAAGAAGGCAGTACCGGGAAGGTTTGGGAAACTGCTGGGAATTCAGAGGTTCAGGGAGATGGAGGATGACGGCTCTATTTCTTGATCTTCTGGGAATGTGGAGTTTCTGGGAGATGGGGGTGTCTTCCCGGTCTCTCGATCTGGGAATGTGGAGTTTCTGGGAGATGGGGGTCACGGCCCTGTCTCTCGATCTGGGAATTTGGAGGTTCAGGGAGCTGGGGGTGACGGCCCTGTCTCTCGATCTGGGAATTTGGAGTTTCTGGGAGATGGGGGTGTCTTCCCTGTCTCTCGATCTGGGAATGTGGAGTTTCAGGGAGATGGGGGTGTCTTCCCTGTCTCTCGATCTGGGAATTTGGAGGTTCTGGGAGATGGGGGTGTCTTCCCTGTCTCTCGATCTGGGAATTTGGAGTTTCAGGGAGATGGGGGTGTCTTCCCTGTCTCTCGATCTGGGAATGTGGAGTTTTAGGGAGGTGGGGGTGTCTTCCCTGTCTCTCGATCTGGGAATGTGGAGTTTCAGGGAGATGGGGGTGACGGCCCTGTCTCTCGATCTGGGAATTTGGAGGTTCTGGGAGATGGGGGTGTCTTCCTGGTCTCTCGATCTGGGAATGTGGAGTTTCAGGGAGATGGGGGTGTCTTCCTGGTCTCTCGATCTGGGAATGTGGAGTTTCAGGGAGATGGGGGTGTCTTCCTGGTCTCTCGATCTGGGAATGTGGAGGTTCAGGGAGATGGGGGTGACGGCCCTGTCTCTCGATCTGGGAATGTGGAGTTTCAGGGAGATGGGGGTGTCTTCCCTGTCTCTCGATCTTCTGGGAATTTGGATGTTCAGGGAGATGGGGGTGACGGCTCTGTCTCTCGATATCTCCGCAGGGGGAGTTCTGTAGCCAGGGTGTGCGTGAGGGTCTCATCGTTGCCTTCATCAGACACGTGTGCCAGACTGCGCGGCAGTTCTGCGAGACGACCGGCGAGAAGAGCTCAACCCCGCCCGGGCTGCTGCTCCTGCTCAGCCGCCTCTGCCTCGACTACGAGACGTCCAGCGTCAGCTACATCCTCACGCTGACCGACGAGCAGTTCCTCGGCCAGGTCAGTGATGCCCAGCCCCCTCCCCACCTTTCTCAGACGGGACGGTGGGGAGGGAGCTTCACTCTGTGTCTGAACCCGGGAGTGTGTGATGGGATGGTGTGGAGGGAGCTTCACTCTGTGTCTGACCCCGGGAGTGTGTGATGGGACGGAGCGGAGGGAGTGTGAGTGATGGGACGGAGCGGAGGGAGTGTGAGTGATGGGACGGAGCGGAGGGAGTATGAGTGATGGGACGGTGCGGAGGGAGTGTGAGTGATGGGACGGTGCGGAGGGAGTGTGTGTGATGGGACGGTGCGGAGATAGTGTGTGTGTGATGGGACGGTGCGGAGGGAGTGTGTGTGATGGGACGGTGCGGAGGGAGTGTGTGTGATGGGACGGTGCGGAGGGAATGTGAGTGATGGGACGGTGCAGAGGGAGTGTGTGTGATGGGACGGAGCGGAGGGAGTGTGTGTGATGGGACAGTGCGGAGATAGTGTGTGTGTGATGGGACGGTGCGGAGTGAGTGTGTGTGATGGGACGGTGCGGAGGGAGTGTGAGTGATGGGACGGAGCGGAGATAGTGTGTGAGTGATGGGCCGGAGCGGAGGGAGTGTGAGTGATGGGACGGTGCGGAGGGAGTGTGTGTGATGGGACGGTGCGGAGGGAGTGTGTGTGTTGGGACGGTGCGGAGGTAGAGTGTGTGTTAGGAGCCTCACTCTGTGTTTGGCTGTGTTGTCCGCTCCACACAGGACCATTCGCCGGTGACGCCGGTGACCGTGCTGTGCGCGGACGCCCGCGAGTCGGCACAGCGGCTCCTGAACCACTACGTGAAGGTGCAGGGGCTGAACGTCTCGCAGATGCTGCGCAAGAGCGTGGAGACGCGCGACTGGATCAACACCATTGAACCGCGCAACGTGCGGGCCGTGATGAAGCGGGTGGTGGAGGACATCACCTCCATCGACGTGCAGGTGAGGACGCGGTCACCACGGGAACTGGACGGTGACGGGAGGGAGGCAGAGACGCCAGGCAGGATAGTGGAACGCTGCTCTCGCAGGATGAGGGAAGGCAGCAGACTTCCAGTGTCCCTGCCGACTACGACTGCGAGAGGGGCGTCCAGCTGCAGCTTCTAGCGCTCCATGTTACGGAGTTGGAGCTGGAACCGGATGAACTCCGGATCATCCGGGAGGCTGAGGGGGTGGTCGATAGGACACATACAGAGGGAGTTACACCCAAGGATTAAAGAATTAAGGAGCCTGTGCAGACTACCCCTGTGGCCATCCCCCTCAACAACAGGTATACCACTTTGGATACTGTTGGGGTGGGGGAATGACCTACCAGAGAAAAGTCCCAGCAGCCAGGCCTCTGGCACTGACTGACTCTCATTCAGAAGGGAAGTGAGCTGTGGAGATAGTGGATTCATTAGTGAAGGAAACAGAAAGGAGGTTCTGTGGAGAAGAATGAGATTCCCGGATGTTACAGTTGCAAGAAAAAGTTGTCAACCCTTTGCAATAACTTGGCTTTCTGCATTAATTACTCATAAAATGCAGTCTGATCTTAATCTAAATCACGATAAGGCACACACAATCTGTTTAAAGTAAGAACAGACAAATCTCGTCAATACTGAGTACACCATTCACAGTCTAGATTCAAGAAAAGTATGTGAACCTCTGGGGTAACGCTTTCTGTGAAAGCTATTTGGAGTCGGGTGTTCCAATCAATGAGATGAGGTTGGAGGTGTGGGTTGTGGAGGTGCCCTGCCCTATAAAAAAGACACACAAAGTCAGGTTACTGACAGAGCCTGCTCTTCCCAACAAAGATCTGTTGACGTGCACTATGCCTCGATCAAAACAACTTTCAGAGGATCTTAGAAGAATTGTAGAGATGCATGAAGCTGGAAAAGGCTACAGAAACGTGCTAGTGAGGCCAGATGTAGGAAGATTATACAGTTTGACACATGGCTAAGGAGCTGGTGCAGGAGGGAGAGCATAAGATTTTTGGATAATTGGGCTCTCTTCTAGGGAAGGTGGGACCTGTACAGAAGAGATGGATTTCACCCGAACTGAAGCGGGACTAATATCCTAGTGGGAAGGTTTACTAGTGTGGGGTTTAAACTGGAGTTGCAGGGAGACAGGAACCAGAGCATCAGAACAGCTAGTGGAGAGGTTGTGGAGGCAGATGTTGTTAAGACCTCAGTCAAAGTCCAGAATCAAAAGGTTGAGCTTGGTGTGACTAGTGTCCTGAGCTGCGTATATTTCAGTGCAGGAAGTATCGTAGGGAAGGCAGGTGAGCTGAAGGCATGGTGCAACACATGGAATTATGATGTGGTAGTCATGAATGAGACTTGGTTGCGGGAGGGGCAGGATTGGCAGCTCAGTATTCCGGGGTTTCCACATTTTTAGACATGGACAAAGTGGGAGGGATTGGAGGAGTAGGGGTGGTGTTCCTCGTCAGGGGAAAACGTCATGGCAGTGCTCCGTCAGGACGGACTGGAGAGCTCGGCTAATGAGGCATTTTGGATGGAGCTGAGAAATAAGAAAGGTAAGACCACGTTAGTGGGGCTTTGTTACAGACCACCCGACAGTCTGCGGGATTTAGAGGAACAAATTTGTAAAGAGCTTGCAGATTGTTGCAAGAAACATACGGTTGTTATGATAACTTTACACATATTGACTCTGCCTCCCAGACTGTAAAAGGACTGGATGGGGTAGAGTTTGTCAAATGTGTTCAGGAAAGATTCCTTCATCAGTACATAGAAGTCCCAACGAGAGACTGTGGGATACTGAATCTGCTTTGAGGGAATGAGACAGGGCAGGTGACTGAAGTTTGTGCAGGGAATGATCATAATGCCATTGGTTTCTTTCTTTCTTTTTAAATCTTTTTATTGAATAAGTATACAAAAAGGTAAGCCATATAAACATTAATACAATGTTAAAGTATAATAAAATTCCAGAAGGTATCAATACCAAAAAAAAATACTACAAACAATGTAATTTAAACATAAGATTTTACATAAAATTTTAGGTAGTCCAAAGATAGCAGTAATAGGGTGAGGAGAGATATCTATATTTAATACCTTAGAAATAATATTAAAAATATCTCTCTAAAAAGTTTCCAAAGTAGGGCAAGACCAAAACATATGAGTTAAAGAGGCTATCTGCCCCGAACATCTATCACAAAAAGGATTAATATGCGAGTAAAAACGCGCTAACTTATCTTTGGACATATGTGCTCTATGAACCACTTTAAATTGAATTAGGGAATGTTTAGCACAAATAGAGGAAGTATTAACTAATTGTAAAATCTGCCCCCAATCATCCACAGAAATGGTAAGCCCCAATTCCTGTTCCCAATCTACCCTAATCTTATCAAATGGCGCTTTCCTAAGTTTCATAATAATATTATAAATCATAGCCGGGCCTGCTTGTGCACTGGGTGACTCCGCAGTGGCTCAGGCTCTGAGCCGAGCCCCGTGTAACCATACCGTGTGTACTCCCGTGTAGGTTGGACTGCTGTACGAGGAAGGCGTGAGGAAGGCCCACAGCAGCGATTCCAGCAAGAGAACCTTCTCGGTGTACAGCAGTTCCCGGCAGCAGTCACGCTACACCCCCAGCTACACCCCCAGGTAGGCGGGCTGTGGGGAAGGCAGGGGGGTGGTGAGGGGCATCGACCCCATCGGATCGGGAACAGGGAAAACACTTGTCCGAGGCTGCGCTGCGCCGCCGTCTCGCTTCTTGCGAGTTCCGATTTATTTATCGCGCGTACATTGGAACGTACAGAGAAATGGCCCCCAAACAGCTGTTACGTGTGAGGCAACACTTTGCGGCTGGTTGTCTCCGGTGCTCCCGATGTGGCCTCCTCTACATCGCGGGACCACTTCGTCGAGCACCTCTCCATCCGCCAAAATCAGAACTTCCCGGCAGCCAGCCGCTTAAATTCCCATTCCCATTCCCATTCCGACATGCGAATATGAGGTCACTCTCAGGGTGAAGCAGCAACACCTGATATCCTGTTTGTGTGGCCTCCCAACATGATGGCATTAACATCAATTTCTTCTGGTTTGTAAAATAAAATTCCCTTCCCCTCCCCTTTTCTTATATTCTCTACTCTGACCTCTCCCTGGGGTCCCCCCACCTTTCCCTTTCTCCTCTCCTATCAGATTCCTTCCTCTCCCCTGGCTTCACCTATCACCTTCCAGCTACCCTCCTCCCTCCCCTCCTCCCCCCCCCCGCCTTTTTATTCTGGTGCCTCCTCGCTCCCTTTCCAGTCCCGATGAAGGGTCTCGGCCCGAAACGTCGACTGTTTATTCATTTCCGTAGATGCTGCCTGACCCGCTGAGTTCCCCCAGTGTTTTGTCTGTGTTGCTCTGGATTTCCAGCATCTCTCGCGGTAGTTCGATGCGTTGTTCACGTTAACGGCAAATGCGCCCCAAGGATGCGCCACGGGCAGCCCGCGCAAGTCGCCACACATCCCGACGCCCGCGTGGCACGCCCACACTGCTCAGCGGAACAACAACGACGGCAAACTGACGGCACGCTAGCGTGGGGGTTAGCGCGACCCGTTACAGCCCGGGGCGCCGGAGTTTTCAGAGTTCAATTCCAGCGTTCTCTGGAAGCAAGTTTGTATGTTCCTTCCAGTGAACATGTGGATTTCCTCCGGGTGCTCTGTTTCCTCCCACAGTCGAAAGAGGTACCGGTTGGTGGGTTAATTGGTCATTGTAAATTGTCTTGTGGTTAGGCTGGGGTTAAATCGGTGGGCTGCTGGGTGGGGTACTCATTGGGCCAGAATGGGCTCATCATGCCAGAATGGCCTGTACTGATCTGTACTTGGAAATAAATTAATAGTTTGCCCAGATGCCCAGCAGAACAACACAACTGGCCAAACAACAGCAAAACAAGCTCCTGGCCCGCACACACACACACACACTCACTCACTGCTCCAGCTTCAGGACAGGCCTACAGTCTCCAGTCTTCGGCTATTGTGCTTCGACCTCTGGCCTTTGGTATGGATTCCCGGATGAGCCGTTGACAGGACCCTAACCTCCAGGCTGGCACCTCGGGGCACGCCGATTGACTAGCCCTCGCACAGACTCCCGCCGGCGGCAGATGCCCTCTGTCACCCGTGCACGTCAGTCACCGGCGCTGGCGCAGTATCCGGCTGGTGTGCGGTGCAGGCCTGCGTCAAGCAGCCTACGGGGTATCCGCGTGCCTCTCCAGTGCTTCTGGGAGAAGGGGGCGAGAGTGGGTATCGGACCACTGGCAAATGATGCTGGAGAGCTAGTAATGGAGGACAACAAAATAGCAAACGAACTAAATATTTTACATCAGTCTTCACTGTGGAAGCCTAACCCTGCTTCTATATCTCATGGTCTTATTGAAGGAACATGGGGAAGATAACTGCTGTACTGGGGCAGTCTAGGCCCAGAGGACACAGATAGAATGGGTGTGGAGAGGATGTTTCTTATAGTGGGGGAGTTTAGGACCAGAGGACACAGATAGAATGGGTGTGGAGAGGATGTTTCCTATAGTGGGGGAGTCTAGGACCAGAGGACACAGATGGAGTGGATGTGGAGAGGATGTTTCCCATAGTGGGGGAGTCTAGGACCAGAGGACACAGACAGAGTGGATGTGGAGAGGATGTTTCCCATAGTGGGGGAGTCTGGGACCAGAGGACACAGATAGAGTGGATGTGGAGAGGATGTTTCCTATAGTGGGGGAGTCTAGGACCAGAGGACACAGATAGAGTGGATGTGGAGAGGATGTTTCCTATAGTGGGGGAGTCTAGGACCAGAGGACACAGATAGAGTGGATGTGGAGAGGATGTTTCCTATAGTGGGGGAGTCTAGGACCAGAGGACACAGATAGAGTGGATGTGGAGAGGATGTTTCCTATAGTGGGGGAGTCTAGGACCAGAGGACACAGACCGAGTGGATGTGGAGAGGATGTTTCCTATAGTGGGGAGTCTAGGACCAGAGGACACAGATAGAGTGGATGTGGAGAGGATGTTTCCTATAGTGGGGGAGACAAGGACCAGAAGACACAGATAGGATGGATGTGGAGAGGATGTTTCCTATAGTGGGGGAGTCTAGGACCAGAGGACACAGATAGAGTGGATGTGGAGAGGATGTTTCCTATAGTGGGGGAGACTTGGACCAGAGGACACAGATAGAGAGGATGTGGAGAGGATGTTTCCTATAGTGGGGGAGTCTAGGACCAGAGGACACGGATAGAGTGGATGTGGAGAGGATGTTTCCTATAGTGGGGGAGTCTAGGACCAGAGGACACAGATAGAGTGGATGTGGAGAGGATGTTTCCTATAGTGGGGGAGTCTAGGACCAGAGGACACAGATAGAGTGGATGTGGAGAGGATGTTTCCTATAGTGGGGGAGTCTAGGACCAGAGGACACAGACCGAGTGGATGTGGAGAGGATGTTTCCTATAGTGGGGAGTCTAGGACCAGAGGGCACAGATAGAGTGGATGTGGAGAGGATGTTTCCTATAGTGGGGGAGACAAGGACCAGAAGACACAGATAGAGTGGATGTGGAGAGGATGTTTCCTATAGTGGGGGAGTCTAGGACCAGATGGCACAACGTCAGAATAGAGGGACGTCCCTTTAGAATGGAGATGAGGAGGAATTTCTTTAGCCAGAAGGTGGTGAATTTGTGGAATTCTTTGCCACAGACGGCTGTGGAGGCTGTCATTGGGTATATTTAAAGCGAAGGTTGATAGGTTCTTGATTAGTACGGGCATCAATGGTTGTGGGGAGAAGGCAGGAGAATGGGGTTGAGAGGGATAGTAAATCAGCCATGATGGAATGGTGGAGCTGACTCGATGGACTGAATGGCTTGATTCTGCTCCTATGTCTTATGGTCTTGTATTTCTGGACTGCTGATTCAGAAACGCGTTCAAATCCCGTCCAAATGTTCAAAGTGCATAGGTTACCGGGGGCATGAATGGTCAGTGCGATGGTGTTACAGCTGGGGGGTGGAGTTCAAAGTTCAATCCCAGCACCGTCTGTGAGGAGCTTGTACTTCCCGCAAACACGTGGGTTTCCTCAGGGAGCTCTGGTCTCCTCCCGCAGTCCAATGCCATACCGGTCAGTAGAGTAATTGGTGGCTGTAAATTGTCCCGATTGAACACAAGAAGTTCTGCAGAGGCTGGAAATCCAGGGCAACCCACACAAGTGTGTCTCTGCTCAGGTTAATTGGGCAGTGCCTGTCCCTAGCTGTATCTCAAATCCCTACCTCGCCTGTCAGGAAGAATGGTATTAGAAAGAAAATCAGCCGTGCTGGAACGGCGCAGCAGGCTCGACGGGCCGAGTGGCCTGGTAGTGCTCCTGTGTCTTCCGGATGGAGGAAACGGGAATGGAAGAGTCCATCTGGCCCCTTGATCCTGCTGTGTGCGTCGGTGAGATATAGCAGAGGATGCACTAACAGGCCACTCGGATCGTCAAGCACCCATTTTTCTACTCATCCCAATGAATTCCTTTTATTTCCCCCTCCTTCCCATCAACCCCACCACTCCACGATTCAAGGGTTAAAAAACTAAGGGTACAACGCCCCATATTGTCTGTGGAGCCTCCAACCTTACAGCATCAACGTCGATTTCTCTAACGTCTGGTAATTTCTCTCCCTTCCCTCCCCTTCTCGCTTTTCTATTCCTCATCCTGGCTCCCCCCTCACCCTTCTCCTCACCTACCCATCAACTCCTCACGTACACATCACCTCCTCACGTACACATCACCTCCTCACCTACCATCACCACCTCACGTACCCATCACCTCCTCACGTACACATCACCTCCTCACCTACCATCACCACCTCACGTACCCATCACCTCCTCACGTACCCATCACCTCCTCACGTACCCATCACCACCTCACCTACCCATCACCTCCTCACCTACCATCACCTCCTCACGTACCCATCACCTCCTCACGTACCCATCACCTCCTCACCTACACATCACCAACTCACCTACCCATCACCACCTCACGTACACATCGCCTCCTCACGTACACATCGCCTCCTCACGTACACATCGCCTCCTCACGTACACATCACCTCCTCACGTACACATCACCACCTCACTTCCCATCACCTCCTCACGTACACATCACCTCCTCACTTCCCATCACCTCCTCACGTACACATCACCACCTCACCTACCCATCACCACCTCACCTACCCATCGCCTTCTCACGTACCATCGCCTCCTCACGTACCATCGCCTCCTCACGTACCCATCACCACCTCACGTACACATCACCTCCCCACGTACCCATCAACTCCTCACCTACTCATCACCTCCTCCTTCCCGTTCTCCCACTGTCCTCTCTCCTCTCCTATCAGATTCCTCCTTCCTCAGCCCGTTACCTCTTCCACCTATCCCCTTTCAGCTTCTTACTTCATCTCGCCTCCCGGGCCCACCTGGCGTCACCTATCACCTTCCAGCTTGTCCTCCTGCCTCT